>NW_027331261.1:0-13152 GCF_022965805.1 Primulina eburnea
TAATCTGAAATGATTTGGATATGATTACTGTAAATTGAGATTAATCTGAAATGATATATAGAATTAATCGAGATGATTATAGACGAACGGATCGGACTAGGACACATGATAAAGGTGTGAAATGTGTGTTGCAAGAAGTGAGAGGGCGCACATCGCGTGGAGGTGCGCGAGTCTTGCGCGGATTGGCAGAACCTTTCGCGCACATGCGCGGATGAAGTCGCGCACATGCGCGGAGGTGGCCGAGGCATGCGCGCACATGCGCGGACGGACTGAGCGCATATGCGCGTAGCGTCCCGAGCCATGGGCGCATATGCGGCGGAAAGCGTTGCGCATATGCGCGCGGCATGCGATTCTCAATTGCCACTTGGTCTATTGAAGGCAACGTGTATATATATTATATACATATGTATCTCAATTATTCGAAAGGAAAAGAAGGAAACGAGGGAGCGCAAGTTTGATTTCTGATTTGGGTTGCGAGTGCTTCTGGTTATCAGAATCTAAATCCGACTTCAGTACCGAGTTTCTATCGGCGTAGGCTACAACTGGACGTAAGTTTTGTTCGTTTAGACAAGATTGAATTTATGATATTGTCAGAATTGAATATGATTCAGATATGATGTTTCTACTACAGTAGACATTGTATAATTGAAGTCAGATTAAAGAACAGATTGTTTTTGTAATTGTTATGATTTTTGGAGTTGATTTGACGAGATTCAATATCAGATTGATGTTATCATTGAGATTATGAGTTTATACCGGTTATTGATATGAGTTCCAGTATTATAGTGTGTTCAGAACTGACGGGTTTATTCACTGTATTGTTATGCCGTTCGAAACATCAGTTGTTTTGGAGTAATCAGATTCAGATATGATTTCGATTATATTGGGATGTCTATGATTGAAATGAATTGTATCCTATTCAGATATTGATCAGATATGTACTGAGTTGAGTATTGATTAGAACAGATGTATTTTAGTTATTCATTGATACAGAGTATTCGATATTGTCATTCAGATTCGGGATGGACAGAGTTGAATACAGGTCATCGTCTTCGTCGACCGGGACGATAAGTAAATTCATGTGATATTCTTGAAGCATAACTAATTAGATTATTTGAGTTTCCCAATAAAATCACATACTAGATTATTGTTATATTGTTACCTGATTAGCTTTGATTATAGAATTGTATTCAAGCATGTAAAATAATTGTGATATTCAGTTATGAATATGATATGCTTTGTTTACAGATTGTTATTCATTGCAGTTAAGATAGGAAAGTCTTGACAGTCATTGTCAGACTTCTTAGACGTTCGGTGTATCGTACATAGGAGCAGACATTGTCCTATTGTAGCACCACGATACAGCCATGGCCGAAGTCTAGAATAAGACGTACAGTTACCACGATCGGTTGAGTAGGTAACAAGCCATTGACGTCTTATTCATTACGGGATCCCTAGAGTTATAGATCGAGTCAAGTCTAGACATGATTTGATTAGGACTTCATGCTTATATGGATGTGGCTCCTAGATCATGGAACCCATCGTTATTGCTTTCAGTTGTGCTAGCATGTTTTATGATTTAGATTGTTTATATGCATGTTTATCTGATTTGAGTTGCATGCTTAATCTCATAGATTATGAAATATTGTGTTTACACATGATTGCATGTTTTAATGATTTTGTTTATATACATGCTTACCATGTTTTATCTGGGATTTATTCTCACCGGAGTTATCCGGCTGTTGTCGTGTTTTGTATGTGTGCATGACAACAGGTGGGGCTGGATCAGGGTCGAGAGATGACGAGAGACGAGTTTAGCGTGGTGATTCCGGACTTACAGTAGATTGGATTTTACGACTAGAACTTTAGTAGTGAACCTTAGATTAGAAGGTGGTACATTATTGTATTTTAATACTGAATTTGTATTTTTATATACAGACATGTATAGTATTTAGAGTCCATTACCTTTCGCAGTTATAATTTAAAAAGAAAAATTTTTAGACCCTGTTTTATTTAATTGATAATTAAATCCCAAAAAGATGATTAGCGTCCAGGTCCCCACAACAGTGGTATCAGAGCTGATAGTTCCTTTATACTTAGATTATCCGAGTGATAGATCCTTAGATCGAGATAGTCATAGTTGATAGATCTTTTAGATGAGATAGAAGAGAATGAGCGGGTAGAGATTGAATTTCTTTCCTTGCATGTGATTGCTAGCATGAGAATTATTTCAATGTTGATTTACATTGTGTATGCTAGCATGATTTATTGCTTTCCCTATTACATATTGTTTGTTATCTGAGTTGACACATGTAATTATCAAGCCTGGACAGAACCGAGTCTGAATCAGAGGTATATGATTAGAGGAGGCTGAGACAGATTGTATAGCGTTGTACTGATTTGTTTGATATTCGGATATCCCGCCTCGGAGATTTCCAGAAAGGGGTACTGTCGTCAGAACAGATAGAAGCAGCAGAAACTCAGCTAGAAGAAAAGAGAAAGAATTTGAGTTATTACAGCCGCCGATTCTGAGTGGTACCGAGACATCTGAAGATTGTCAGAACTGGTTCGATGATATAGAAATCTTGTTCGATTTACTTGACTGCACAGATGAGCAGAGGGTTAAAATGGTGCCTTATCAGTTACGAGAAGCCGCCAGGAGTTGGTGGATTACCAGTACAAGAATGTGGGCACAGAGAGTTACAGTGATTTCGTGGGAAATATTCAGAACTGAATTTTATCGACGATTTTTCTCAGTCTCGTACCGAGAGGACAAGAAAGCAGAGTTTGAGAATTTGAGCCAAGGGCAGCTGAATATTGACCAATTTATTGCTAAATTCTCTACTCTACTGCATTTTGCTCCTCATTTAGCTGGGAATGATGAAGCTGTAGTGAATCAGTTCATCAGAGGGTTGAATTCGGAGGTAGTTGCATTTATGAATTTGCAACGAACTTATCATTTTGCTGATATCTTGAGTAGAGCAAAGAGAGCGGAGATGAGTCTGATTAGACAATTGACAAGGTTGTGCGTGAAGCCACTTCAGACACAGCAATCCCCTCTTCGATATGATCACGGCAGTACGAGTGGGAAGCAATTTGCTGAAAGCTCGAAAGAAGTCATTCAAGAAGTTGGGAAGTGGTTCCTCTAGCTCCAGTGGTTCTAGCCCGAGTTATACTATAGTTATTGCAGTACTTGCGGAGGGAGACATCCCACCGAGCAATGCCAGGGAGTGACTGGTAGATGCAATATTTGGACAGCCGGGACACTTTGCTAAAGTCTGTCCCCAGAAGCGTTCCCGAAGATTGTAGGGAACATAGTTCAATTGCAAACACAGATCCAGAATTCATAACAGGTACTATTCTTTATGATTCTATTGCATATGTTGAAAGCGGACCGGTAACGGTGGCCGGAAACGCAACGGAAGCATAAATTTCGAAAAATAACATAGAAATTTCGGCCACCTTGGTTTTTCATGCAATATTTACAAACAAAACAAAACATGCATAGGATGTTTAAAATATTTTACCTATCAACCTCTTAAGGTTGATGTAATGGCACCAACTAAAGTATAAATACTTTAGCTCTTCTTGGTTGAAAGATCTACAAGCTTCCCCTCCAATCCTCCAAGAATTAGGCCCACCACAAGCTATGTAAACCCCTCAAGTTTGCACTAGAAAACTTGAGATTTATCAAAGGAAGTGATATTCTCCAAGAAATGAAGAACAAAGTGAAGAAAAATGAGAGAAAATCCTCTATTTCGGCCAAGTGAGGTGAGAAGTGGGAGACTAGCCTAGGTTTGTGAAAAGTTGTCTCTCAAAAGTTGCATGCCTTTTGAATTTTTAATAAAAAGTAATCAAGGCTCTTCACCTCCCAAGCATGCAAACCCTAGCATGTCTCACATATATTATATGGTTTTTAACACATTAAAAACCATAGACTAAATTTTATTATCTCAAACACATTTGAGATTAATTAAATATATACTTGATTTTACTCAAGTCCCACTAGTTAAATAATTATTTAAATTGAGCTCTACAAGACTCAATATTATTAATTAATTCAACACTTGAATTAATTTAATTATTTAGACTCTACTAGGTCCACTAGTGTTTAATTAATTCAACACTTGAATTAATTTAATTTAGTCCCAATAATGTTTATGAAAATCACAATTTTCAACTACATTATTTACTTGGCCAAATTTTAATCTTAGGAACACTTCCATAAATTAAAATTTATATTTCTCTCATAGAAGTCATACTTCTATTTTCTTTACGCTTATAAACACATTTATAAGCCGTTCAACACATTGAACTATTTTACTTCTCTTCGGGATTTACAAAGCAAGTACTTGTGTGGCCCTCAATGGTTCATTGATACAACTAGCCGTGGGTTCACATCTCATGTGATTCGGACTAAACATGTCCTTATTCGAGCATACCCCAATTGCTCCATTCTTACTTATCAACTCCTTGATAGTAAGAACGTCAGAACTCAAGTCTGATAGTACCCAACCAATCACGTTAAACGCCTAGCAGCATCGCTTACGTGATTCCCTAGGTATCACATGATAGTGCCTGCAAGAACCATTCAATTATGGTTAGCGTACAGTACGGTCCCTTCAACTCATATATCCCGACCGATTCGACAACTATTGGTTATCGAGAGTTGTCAATGAATCGATACTATGTGTCATGTTGTGGTTGCATCGATGGTGTAATCTATGAAACCCCTTTCATAATTACCACCATACTCTGATCAGAGATTTCAACCCACACATACATGAAAAACACATAGGATATCCATACCCGTAGGTAAGCGGTGAATCCCCGACTACAATGCATCGACTCCTATATGTTTCGCCGTAACACCCAACCTTGCCACCTATGACCCCATAAGAGTCGGTAAACAAGTCAAAGTGAAACGCTAGCACATAGAGTCTCAATGTTGTCCCGGGTCATAAGGACTAATGGTGTACAACCATAAACTAGGACTTTTCCACTCGATAAGTGAGAACCACTTGGAAAGTCCTTTATGAGGGTTGTTCAGTGCACTCTACCAGGAGCACCTATCTGCATGCTCGGACATCACAATGTCCCCTACCAATGAAACATGGTACTCACATCGCAGATACTAGTCTCTAACTCGAGCGGCCTTTATCCTTCTTAGTGGCGGCTGAATCGACTAGGAACGGTTTAGAATATACAGTATTCCAAATATGAGTTTCATGATACTCATCATATGAGCATCTCATATTCTTTCTACTATTTGTATATTCAAGGACTTTATCTATGCAACTAGCATGGGTATAAAGATAAAGATGCGCCAAATTAATAAATTGAAATATTATTAAAATAAAGATCGTTTATACAAAGAGTTTCATTGTGAACAGTCGGCCAACACTTGGCTCGACGTGCACCTACTCTAACAATCTCCCACTTGCACTAGAGCCAACTACCTATATACTTTAGACCCATTGATTCGCGATGCTTCTCGAACGATGGTCCTGGTAAAGGCTTAGTTAGTGGATCAGCAACATTATCTGCGGAGCCGACTTTGTCAATCACGACATCTCCTCTTTCCACGATCTCTCTGAGGATGTGGTACTTTCTCAATACGTGTTTGGACTTCTGATGAGACCTTGGCTCCTTCGCCTGAGCTATGGCTCCCGTGTTGTCGCACATCACCGGGATAGGAGCAACTCCATTTGGAATGACGCCCAACTCTTGGACGAAATTCCTAATCCAAACAGCCTCCTTTGCTGCAGCCGATGCAGCAATGTATTCTGCCTCAGTGGTGGAATCCGCAGTACTGTCTTGCTTGGAACTCTTCCAAGAGACAGCACCACCATTGAGCATGAATATGAATCCGGAGGTTGACTTCGAGTCATCAACATCGCTTTGGAAGCTAGAGTCGGTATAGCCTTCCAATTTAGTTCTCCACCCCCATAGACCAAAACAACTTATTGGTCCTTCTCAAATACTTGAGGATGTCTTTCACAGCTTTCCAGTGTGGAAGACCAGGGTTGGATTGATATCTACTCACTACACTTAGTGCAAATGCCACGTCAGGACGTGTAGATATCATCCCATACATGATACTACCAATAGCCGAAGCATACGGAATTCGTGTCATCGCCGCTATCTCTGCATCAGTCTTGGGAGACATAGACTTGGATAGGGACACGCCATGACACATTGGTAGATGTCCTCTCTTGGACTCATCCATCGAGAACCGCTTCACGATGGTATCAATGTATGTGGACTGGGTGAGACCAAGCAATCTTTTGATCTATCTCTATAGATCTGTATTCCCAATACAAAAGATGCTTCACCCAAGTCCTGCATTGAGAACTTACTTGCTAACCATATCTTTGTTGATTGCAACATTCCTACATCATTCCCAATGAGTAGAATGTCATCAACATAAAGAACAAGGAATGTCACAGCACTCCCACTGACCTTCTTATACACACAGGGTTCCTCAGGATTCTTAGTAAAACCAAACTCTTTGATTGTACTATCGAATCTGAGGTTCCAGCTCCTCGATGCCTGCTTAAGACCATAAATAGATCTTTGAAGTTTGCATACCATATGCTCACTTCCGATGATGTAAACCCTTCAGGTTGAGACATGTAAATTCTTCCTTAATATCCCCATTAAGGAAGGCTGTCTTACATCCATCTGCCATATCTCATAGTCATACCATGCAGCTATGGCTAGCAATATCCTAATGGACTTGAACATCGCAACTGGAGAAAAGGTTTCCTCATAGTCAACACCTTGCCTTTGAGTATACCCTTTTGCTACCAATCGCGCCTTGAAGGTCAATACCTTCCCATCCGCCCCAAGTTTCCTCTTGTAAATCCATTTACACCCTATGGGAACAATTCCCTCAGGTGGATCCACAGATTCCACACTTGGTTCGAATGCATGGAATTCATCTCAGATTCCATTGCTTCAAGCCATTGGATGAATCGGCATCCGATAACGCTTCCTTGAAGGTCCTTGGATCACATCCAAGATTAGGCTCATCATGGCCCTCTTCAAGAAGCAGACCATACCTCACAGGTGGTCTCGAGACTCTCTCGGTTCTTCTAGGAGCTTGTATCTCCTCACTTGGCTTCTCGGGTGTGGGTTCTACAACTGTGGGTGTCTCTCGAACCTCTTCGAGTTCTATCATCTCGCCTTTTCTATCCAATAGAAATTCCTTTTCCAAAAAGGTTGCGTTCCTAGAAACAAACACCTTTGTTTCTTGGGGATGATAGAAATAATATCCAATGGAATTCTTGGATATCCCACAAAGTAGCATAAAATGGATCGACTATCCAATTTATCTCCCACTGTCTGCTTCACATAAGCAGGACACCCCCATATTCTAAGATAAGAATACTTGGGAGGCTTACCCATCCATATCTCATATGGAGTCTTGTCAACTGCCTTTGTATGGACATTGTTCAACAACAGTGCCGCTGTTTCAAGCGCATATCCCCAAAAGGATGGCGGCAACTCCGTGAACCCCATCATAGACCGAACCATGTCCATCAAAGTCCGGTTACGACGCTCCGAAACACCATTCAACTGCGGTGTAGCGGGCGGAGTCCACTGCGAGAGAATCCCATTCTCTCTAAGATACTCTTGGAACTCGGCACTCAAGTACTCACCACCTCGATCCGATCGAAGTGTCTTGATGCTTCGTCCCAATTGCTTCTCTACTTCACTTCTGAATTCTTTGAACCTTTCAAAGGCTTCAGACTTGTATTTCATCAAATACACATACCCATACCTCGAATGGTCATCGGTAAAGGTGATGAAGTAGGCATGTCCATGCTTAGTGGTGATGCTAAGCGGACCGCACACATCGGTATGGATCAAATCCAATAACCCTTTGGCTCGCTCCGCATGGCCCTTAAAGGGAATTTTGGTCATCTTTCCTTTCAGACAGGATTCACAAGTCGTGAGAGATTAATATCGGACATATCAAACATGCCAACTCCCACTAGCTTGTTCATCCTTCTTAGGAATATGACCTAATCGAGCATGCCATAATTGTGCCGAATTAAGAGTATCTTGTTTGCGCTTATTTGTTGTTGTTATCGTTTGGACATTGTTAAGTGGAATATCTTTTAATTTTAAGGTGTAGAGATTGTTTTCAAGTTCACCGGTACCAACTAAACATTCATTCTTGTAAATATTGCAAACACCTTTGCCAAATAAACAAGAAAATCCATCATATCAAGCATAGGAATGGAAATAATGTTTTTATCAAGTCTGGTACAAATAAAACATCTCTTAAAACAAATTAAAATCATTGTTCAAATAAATAAACATCTCCCACCTTGGCAGCAACCTTGCTCCATTGCCCATCCTCAAGAAGGTCTCACCCTCTCGGAGCTCCTACTTCTTCCCATCACCTGCAAATCATTACAGAGATGTGAGCCACAGCCGGTATCCAATACCCAAGAAGTAGAGTTAATCGAGATATTTACTTCAATAGAACATACCTTTGCCAGAACCCTTCTGCGCAAGATATTCCCTGCAGTTACGCCTCCAATGTCCAGGCTTCTTGCAGTGGTGACAGATGTCAACAGTCTTTCAGCCTTCTGGCGCGGCTGCCACTACGGGACTCGGAGTCTGCCTCTTCAAGGGCTCGCTCTTCTTGGGGCGCTGGAAAGAACGCTTCTTTCCCTTCCCAGGTGGACCGGTCTTCGTGCCAGATGAAGAGCCCACATAAAGAACCGCTTCTCCTTTTGATGTGGACTCAAAGGTCACAAGCATGTTCACCAACTCTTCAAGGCTGGGCTCGAGCTTGTTCATATTGAAGTTCACGACAAAAGGATCGAAAGAGCTAGGCAGTGACAACAGTAACACATCCGTGGTCAACTCCGATGGCAAGATCAAATCCATGCCCGAGCTTGTCCACGAGCCCAATCAACTTTAGGCCATGCTCATGGACCGAAGTCCCATCTCGCATGCGTAAAGTGATGAGCTCCTTTACTGTGGCATGCCTCAAAGGCCGAGTCTGCTCACCGAAGAGCTCCTTGAGGTGCATATGAATGTCAGCAGCATTCTTAGCATCCTCGAATCGCCTTTGCAGCTCATCGTTCATCGAAGCCTGCATATAACACTTCGCCTTCAAGTCATGGTCGCACCAATCCTTGTAGGTCTGCAATTCCTCGGACTGCAGTAGTCGGAGCCTCAGCAGGGGGCGCTCAGTCAGTGTATGCGATCTCTCCGAGTTTAGGACAATCTTTAAATTTCTTAGCCAAGTGATATAGTTTGGTCCGGTTAGAATGTGTTTTTCGAGAATGACGGAAAACGGGTTGCGAATTGATGACATGTCAAAGATTGTACTGAAAAGTAAAACAGATAAATGTTAATGACTATTTTAAAATATTTAATAAGATATAAAGTTTGGACTTTTACTTTATAAATATCGCTCCCACTGTTTTGACATTTTCACTACCCTCTAGTGAAAACGGGAAACACTTTCCTCAGTAGGTACGTAAGGTCCAATTAGCGAATTGTGATCCCGTAATATCGGCCATCACAATCCTAAAAGGTAGTTTCCAATTGCATCGCCATGCAACCCTCTACGTATACTTTTGTCTCACGTTTGATTAGGACCCAATAATATGACGTCGTTCATCTTTACGTGTCAAGCCTAACCCATCGATATTGAACCTTAATGGACGGTCGCCATGAGTTCCCTCAATAATATGAGCCGAAATCATGGGAGTTCCACGTAGTTCACATCACCATGTCAATGGATGTCACAGCTTTCCGGCACCCAGGGCCCCCTCAATAATATGAGCCGAGCCCCGAGTACGGGTAGCGTTCATCATGCATCCATTGTCGATGGAAGACAAGGAAATTATAAACAAATTTATAATTCCCCTTTTCGGACTTGATATTAATTTTGAATCTTATTCAAAATGAGGGTTTTTAATTTTGAAAGGTCTCATCATTAATTTTATTTTAAAAGCTCGCCATGTTTGATCGTATGTTTGCCGGATTCATGCAACTTTGTTATTATAATAATAATAACGCACATACTCATTATTTATAACATATCATGCATATATTATAAATAGAAAACAGTACAAGGATGATCAATTGCCCCAAACTAATGGCCCGTGTGAGCCAAACACGGGCCTAGGTCCAATCCTAGGGTAAATGCAGGGATGCAATGCAACTAAATTATTACATTAGCATCCAATATTACATGTCTTCGATCTTCATAATCACCAAGGCCACCATCTTCCAATCTTGATCTTCCACTATTCTAATATTTACAATTAAATATCCATGGCACATAGGGATACATCTCATGGGGTGGGAACGGGCCATAAACCAAGCCCACTTTAAATTGATAATTATTACAATCATACAACACAAATATCCTAGCATACACCTAGCAAATTGGGCTTGGGCTTTTGATCATCCTTCATGCATAATATCACATATCATACACCATCAATTAATTATCACTATAATTAATTGATCCAATATTATATATCTTGATCCAATCACTAACCGCCACAATTATAAATTAAATTAACAAAGTATACAAACACCTTTGTCTACTTTCAAATTAATTTATTTATAATCGAATTTCTTGTAAATCACAATTTACTATAAATAATTAAAGTCCTACTTCAATTATTTATTTTATGAGAAAATATGTGCAACAATTGTAAATTTAAACTTAAGGGCCCAAAACTCATTTTTCACCAAAAATATTTGGCCCATTTAAATTTCACAAATTATGTTGGCCATCCAATGGCCCAACAACTCAAGGCCCATGACACTAAGATTGTCCAAAACACTTTTGGAAACCCTAGCCGTCATCGCCGTCGCCGGATTCCGGCAACAAAAAATTTTTTTTTTTATTTTAAAAACTGTTTCGGGCGGGCAGCCCCTCGGGCTGCCCTGCTGCCCGAAATTTCGGGCAGCTCGGGCAGCCCTCGGGCAGCAACATGCTGCCCGAAAATTTTTTTTTTTTTTGTTTTTAAAAATTTCGGCCTTGATCTTGCACAAAAATTCTCAAGCGGTTAGAAATCGATCTCAATACAATAACGTAAATATCACAAAAACCGTAACCTTAGCTCGGATACCACTTGAAAGCGGACCGGTTACGGTGGCCGGAAACGCAACGGAAGCAAAATTAAAATAACAAAATTTCGGCCCCTTGTTTTTCAAATATTTACAAAAAAAAAACATGCATAGGATGTTTAAAATTTACCTATCAACTTTAGAGTTGATGAATGGCTCCAACTAGTTATAACTAGCTCTTCTTGGTGAAAATCTACAAGCTTCCTCCTCTCAAGAATAGGCCCACCACAGCTATGTAAACCCCTCAAGTTTTGCACTAGAAAAACTTGAGGATTTTCAAAGAGAATGATTTCTCCAAGAAAATGAAGAACAAAAGAAGAAAATGAGAGAAAATCCTTTATTTCGGCCAAGTGAGTGTGGAGAGTGGGAGACTAGCCTAGGTATTGTGAAAAGTTGTCTCTCAAAAGTTGCATGCCTTTGAATATTTTAATAAAAAGTAATCAACTCTTCACCTCCCAAGCATGCAAACCCTAGCATGTCTCACATATATTATATGGTTTTTAACACATTAAAAACCATAGACTAAATTTTATTATCTCAAACACATTTGAGATTAATTAAATATTACTTGATTTACTCAAGTCCCACTAGTTAAATAATTATTTAAATTGAGCTCTACAAGACTCAATATTTTAATTAATTCAACACTTGAATTAATTTAATTATTTAGACTCTACTAGGTCCACTAGTGTTTAATTAATTCAACACTTGAATTAATTTAATTTAGTCCACAATAATGTTTATGAAAATCACAATTTTCAACTACATTATTTACTTGGCCAAATTTTAATCTTAGGAACACTTCCATAAATTAAAATTTATATTTCTCTCATAGAAGTCATACTTCTATTTTTCTTTACGCTTATAAACACATTTATAAGCCGTTCAACACATTGAACTATTTTACTTCTCTTCGGGATTTACAAAGCAAGTACTTGTGTGGCCCTCAATGGTTCATTGATACAACTAGCCGTGGGTTCACATCTCATGTGATTCGGACTAAACATGTCCTTATTCGAGCATACCCCAATTGCTCCATTCTTACTTATCAACTCCTTGATAGTAAGAACGTCAGAACTCAAGTCTGATAGTACCCAACCAATCACGTTAAACGCCTAGCAGCATCGCTTACGTGATTCCCTAGGTATCACATGATAGTGCCTGCAAGAACCATTCAATTATGGTTAGCGTACAGTACGGTCCCTTCAACTCATATATCCCGACCGATTCGACAACTATTGGTTATCGAGAGTTGTCAATGAATCGATACTATGTGTCATGTTGTGGTTGCATCGATGGTGTAATCTATGAAACCCCTTTCATAATTACCACCATACTCTGATCAGAGATTTCAACCCACACATACATGAAAACACATAGGATATCCATACCCGTAGGTAAGCGGTGAATCCCCGACTACAATGCATCGACTCCTATATGTTTCGCCGTAACACCCAACCTTGCCACCTGATGACCCCATAAGAGTCGGTAAACAAGTCAAAGTGAAACGCTAGCACATAGAGTCTCAATGTTGTCCCGGGTCATAAGGACTAATGGTGTACAACCATAAACTAGGACTTTTCCACTCGATAAGTGAGAACCACTTGGAAAGTCCTTTATAGAGGGTTGTTCAGTGCACTCTACCAGGAGCACCTATCTGCATGCTCGGACATCACAATGTCCCCTACCAATGAAACATGGTACTCACATCGCAGATACTAGTCTCTAACTCGAGCGGCCTTTATCCTTCTTAGTGGCGGCTGAATCGACTAGGAACGGTTTAGAATATACAGTATTCCAAATATGAGTTTCATGATACTCATCATATGAGCATCTCATATTCTTTCTACTATTTGTATATTCAAGGACTTTATCTATGCAACTAGCATGGGTATAAAGATAAAGATGCGCCAAATTAATAAATTGAAATATTATTAAAATAAAGATCGTTTATACAAAGAGTTTCATTGTGAACAGTCGGCCAACACTTGGCTCGACGTGCACCTACTCTAACATATGTATTGATATACTAATGCA